>NC_140395.1:0-22500 GCF_056956725.1 Heliconius melpomene rosina | reverse complement strand
ATCTCCTTCCTCATGTTCTTGACCTCCTCCATGGTCTCTTTGACCATGGCTTTCTGCTCCATAATCTCCTGCATGACCTCTTTACTATTTACCCCTTCTTCTGTCCTTGCTTTTATTTGGAGGAGTCTGTTACTGAGCTGGAGCCTGTCCTCGCTCAGTTTGAGAATAATCTCGTACATCCTCCCCAAATTTTCTATCACTGTCTCTTTTATTATGGTTTTGATGTTTCCTGACTGTTCCAGGTGCAGCTTGGCGTCCTGGAAAAGACGGTTCGCCACCACTCTGAGGTTCTCAGGTTCCTCCTCTGAGGTGTGAGCCTGTTGTACCTCCCTGGGTGGGGCCGCCTTGGGAACAATCCTCTTCCTTCCTTCTGTTTCTAACATCTCTCCTTTTTTTGCAGGTCCTGATGAGCCGGTCAACTTGGAGCTGTTCTTCGTCGACATGTCTGGTAAGTATTTATATGTATATTTTTGACAAAGAAAATAAAGAAAATAAAGAAAACCAAAAAGTTTTAATTTCCACCACTGGTTCCTGGTCTAAGTAGTCTGGTAAGTATTTATATGTATATTTTTGACGAAGAGAATAATTAAAATAATAAAACCAAAAAGTTTTAATTTCCACCACTGGTTCCTGGTCTAAATAGTCTGAGGTGTAGGGAGCCGCAGACTATCCCCTTTATTTGTTAGAATTGAAATTTTTTATAAGTATATTTATTTATTTGATATTGAAACCCAACCCAACCAAACCAGTCAGTTTGTAAATATTAAATGTTTTTGTCAAAAGTATATATCTCTATGTATATCTCTATGTTTGTATCAATTTGTATATATCTGTGTGTATATATTTAGTCAATGTATGTATATGTCTGTGTTACAATAACTTGTCAAAATATATGTAAAGAATATAAGTTTATATTAAACTTGTCTCAAAATTTAATCAATTTTACAGAATAAAAATGTGTATATTTATACACTTTGTCCGAGATGGTCACAACAGAGAATTAAAGGAAAGAAAGAAAAATAAAATAATAAACTTTTAGATACTCAATATCTAGTCTTAATATTAAAGTGCAGTGGTGTAAATAGCCACTGCTGTCTCCTACACTATACTTAATATCTAGGTACTTAGTCTAAATTATATCTAAAATATTAGCTTAAAAAAATATGATTATGTAAGAAAATGTAGTGGTGTAGAAAGCCACTGCCGTCTCCTATACTATACCAACCAACTATGTGCTTAGTCCATTTATATCTTAAAAATAGTTAGTAAAAATTTACAATATATTAAGTGAAAATGTGTATCTTATTTGTTCTTATACTCTGTGTACACACCACAGTTTGTTAATATACAAATTTTTAGTTTACGTAAGTGGATTCCGAAAAAAACTTTTTTATTTATGGACCGATTTTTATGCAACTTTTTTCAATTTGTAGGTCTCCACTAAAAAATGATCCCCACCAAAAATCACGTTGATCCGGTTTTTGGAAGTCAAGTTATAAACGAAGATACACTTTTGTTACCTTGTTCTATAAATAGAACAAAAACTGGCGCTTCGACCAAAGTTGTTACTTTTTTTATAACTCAGAAACTACTACTTGGAAAAATCTGAAACTTTCAGGGTATATTCTTTAAGAGTGCTGCTACTTAGGTATACAAAAATAATTAGGGGTTACCGCTGAAAATCTTTTGGAAAATAATGTACAAAATTTGGAAGAGTAAAATTCGAAAATTTAAATTAGTATTTTCTAAATAACTTGCTCTGTGGTTCACGGATCTTCGATCTTCTTTCAGGGGTGTCAAGGGAAAGTTCGTCCGCGTCGAAAGACACTCTTGGTGTCACTCTCCGACTCTCCGTTTCAAAAGTAGTCTCCACGTGGTTTTTAGGAAAACTCCAATATCTCCGGGGTGCGCGGGGGAAAAAATCCCAGATTTTGTGGGGACTTGGGGGGTCACCAGGCACACAGGGGGGAGTAATAAAAAAGGGGGGGTACCGCTTTAAAAACGGCGCCGCACGCACTTTTGTTTAAAACCACGTGTTTTTTAAGCGTTTTTGTGGGAAAAACCCCGCTAACTTTGGTTCCCGCACTCGGATTTTCACAAAAAACACTTAGTTTACAGGGATACTTCCCAGACCATCCCTATGTGGTCGGGCATGTCGCTGAGTTCACTATTAGTATTTTTAATTTAATTTTTAAAACTAAAAAGTGTCTTTTTTCACAAGATTTTAATAGTTTTTTAATGATTTTTGTCACTCGCACTTGTCCAAAAATTACTTTTTTGGCACCGTCGGATAGGGTACACTTCCGCGCAACTTTCAGTGTCACTTTCACTTTAATCGCACTAGTATATCCCGAGTTATGAATTTTTTCGTCCGAAAAATCTTGTTTTGGTAGTCTAGGGAGCCGCGTTCGTGTCTGATCGCTACGAGGGCTCAACCGGGACTGGGTTAGGTTAGGTTAGGTTAGGTTAGGTTAGGTTAGGTTAGGTTAGGTTAGGTTAGGTTAGGTTAGGTTAGGTTAGGTTAGGTTAGGTTAGGTTAGGTTAGGTTAGGTTAGGTTAGGTTAGGTTAGGTTAGGTTAGGTTAGGTTAGGTTAGGTTAGGTTAGGTTAGGTTAGGTTAGGTTAGGTTTTTTTTTTTTTTTTTTTTGGGTGTTGAAGCCCTAGACTTTAATTTATTTTACTAATATCCAGTCTACTCTCACGACCGCAGTCCTCGCTAATGGATACGGGCGGCTGGGGTCGATCGAGCAGACTTGATGGACTTAAAGAAAATTTGAGTGACTTATAAATCTTTATATAACTTTTCTATGGACTTCAAAATAAATTTGAGACACAGTTTTTAATATAAGAACATTAATTGAGACACTCCGTTTACACACACACAGAAAATTCGATTGACACTTATCTTGTTTGCTACTGTATATACAAACTAATTTCTAACTTAAGATTACTTAGATGTAACTTTATTAATATTATCTATATTTACACTTGTATATATATATCCATTTTTTTTTTTTTTTTTTTTTTTTTTTTTTTTTAATATTATATTTTATATATTTATTTACTATATATGTCTTATATTTTGTATATATGCTTTTTTTTTTTTTTTTTTTTTTTTTTTTTTTTTTTTTTTGTATATATGCTTTTTTTTTTTTCGTAACTTTTCTTTTGGTACACAGTAACTATGTATAACTTAACTGTACAATACTCTTTAGAACTAGAACTATAACAATATAACTATACATATTAGTAGAACGTACATTTATAACTAAACATATTTATATTTTAAAAGTAAACATATAAGAAAAAAAAAAAAAAAAAATATTTTTGATAACAACATGAGTTGAGATACACTTATCTCTATTTTTAACTATTGTGTGTAAACGGTGATTAATAACTTAAATTAAACAATATTTGCAGTTTTATGTGAATGTTTATGCCAATTGAAGGCGCCTTTGGCTTTACGTAACAACAATTAGAATATATAATGTATGTGCATTTATTGCGACTGAAGTTTGGAAATTACACATTAAACAATTTTAAAATTTTAACAAAAATTTCAACATTTTAAAATTAGAAAAGGAAATAAATGTTATGTACCATAATCGATTTTGCTCCTTATTTGACTAGACAGGTATAAAATAGTGGGACAATTGGATGAAAAAGCAGAGTGCTCGGCATTTATTTTACTATTAGTCTTGGTGTTATATTTAGTACAATTATAGCATTTAGGGGTTTTGTCACTTGAAATGTGTGGGCAGTTTGGAGCTTGATGTGTGGTGTCTGCACAATGCGAACAAGGTCTGCAGTCGGACACACAGTTATTACTGATGTGCCCGAACTGCAGACACTTGTAGCATTGGATGAAGGGAGAGAAATCTCCCACAAAAACTTTTTGGTGATCGACGTTAATACGACCTAAATGAATAGCCTCGCGATAGACAGCGGGTGCAACGATAAATACGGCATTATATAAGTTAGGATTCCTGTTATTATTGCGTTTAAATCTTAATTTGAGATCATCCGGTTGTTTTATTAGGTCGCTTATGCTAGGATTTTGTAAAATAATAATTGAAGTTAAATCCTCAAGAGAAATGTCTTTCGACACCCCTTTGAGGATAAACATAGGGCGGAGCTTTTTCGCCGGCACTGCTGTAACTGAGGTGGATTCCTTGAGCCGATTCAAGGTTTCTTGGCACTGTAATTCATTGGCAAACTCTACTCTAACTTTATTATTAGATATGGCTTTAACTCTAGTGGGAGCGTAATTTTTATTTCTGAAAGAGATACTTTTTTTGAATTTATTTATGGTGTTAGGTTGTTCTTCCGACGTTTCTAAGGGGGATATTACTATTGCTGGCTTATATTTTAATTTTAGTGATTTCTCAGGGGGGGTTCTAGAAGATACAGCCTGTGCGCAAGAATAACCGGAACCAGCTGAAAGTTCCTCCTTTATTTCTACCTTAAACTTGGCCATCTCTTCCTTCATAGCAGAGACAATCTCTTCTCTGAGAGCAGTGTTATCCACAACAGGAGCAGGAGTGGGGGCAGAAGCCGGAGGGTCGGGAGTTGAATTTAAATTATTGGGCTCTAGTTGTGATTCTAAGAAAATATCTGCAGCTATTCCAATTTCCTCAGCGGCTTCGATAATAAACCGTTTATTGATAGAGGTTACGCTTTTATTTTCATGTACCGCCTGTATGATTTGTCTGGCTAAAGTGTTAATAACACTGCTCATAGAGCGAACGTCTTTTACTGCCGCAGCCTTTACTGGAAGGTCCTTACGCTGCATTTTTTCGGCCTTTTTAGTTTTAGGTTTAGGTTTAGGTTTGGGGAGTGTTTCGGGCACCGCGTCGTCTGTTTCTCCTTCAGAGGACATTGCCAACATAAGGGATTCAATATCAGGGGAACTGCATCTGCTGTCAGGTAATTGAGCAGCTCCAGACACGGGGGTGATGGGGTCTTGTCGACTTGTCTCAGGTTTTGAAGAAACCTGCGACAAAGTCTTTTTCTTAGTACTGGAAGGTGTTTGGAACATTTTCTTATAATCCATTTTTGTAATTAAATAATTAAATAAAGATAATAATAATAGAAGACAAAATTTATAATTCTACAGTGGTTGGCGCAATCTAAAGAGAAAGAATAGAGACAGGTCAAGTCCGGGTAAGTGGGAATTTTGGGAATTATTCTCGAGAAACTCCAAAAACGTCGACAATCCTGCGAGATGACGCGGGAGTGATCAAAATTAAAGACTAAAATTACAGACTAACATTAAAAACTAAAATTTAAAGACTAAAGTTAAAAGCAAAACAAGGTAATTTCCTTTAAATTTTTTCCTAAGAAAATATTTAAAATTTTAAAATCAAAGTTACCAAATATTATTCACTATTTAAGATAATCGAAACTCAAAATAAAATGTATATACTATTAGTTTACAGAAACAGCCGAAGAAGAGAAAAAGCTTAACCGAACAAATTTTGAATGAAAAAACAAGTGAAAGGAAGTTATACTATAGTTATGCTATAATATATATTACAAGTTTTATACCACTATTTTAAATTAATTATTTTAGTAGTCTATAGACTATACTTCTATTTACTGTATTATAATTATATTTATTACTAGTTCAATTTTAATTTTAAGCTATTAAAACAAAGACTTATTTATAAACAAAGAAATATAACTTAAAACTTTTGTCTAATTTACTTTAGAACATCCAATTATAGAGATTTACACTTACAATAACAGCCCTCCCCAGCTGTTTACATAAATCATACACAAATAATATTTACTCCATTATATATTTTCCGACAAAAGAAATAAAATAAAAAGAAGATAATTAAGTTTTAAACTCCAAGTATTCAAATTTTGCACAAACGTTTATGTTTTGTTTAATACAATGTTAAAAGTTAACAGCTGCTGACTTTCTCTAAACAATAGTTCGAGCACTGATCCTTCCTGCTCACGCGAAACTGACCCTTATAACACGCGCAACTATGTTCAAATTCGGACTAGACAGCTGGACATCTGGACAACTCAAGGGCAATTGGAGTTTATGACACTGTTTTGTACAGAGATGTTTTGTATAGATTTTTTGCAAAGAAAATATTTAAAATTTAAAGTTAAAGTTACCAAAAATAATGCAAATTATGAGTTATACTACTATTTACTATATTATTAAACCTAAAACAAACACCTATAAATCAATATATCAATTATAATTTACTAATTCTAATTTATTTATACAAAACTAATTTATATACAATTAAACTTAACTATTTAGTATGGAGATCGGTGTTACGTAATTAGATTTGAAAAATCACTTTTTTATTTACAGTCGGATTTTAATTCTGTTTTTACTATTTGGTTGGATAGGTATAAAAAATGATCTTTACAAAGTATCAATATTCTAGGTAGTTGTTTTAGGTATTAAATGTACATTTAAAGATTTAAGAAAAAATTCACTGTGCCCTCACTTAGTACTATTGTTAATAACTAATTCAATTATTGTCCAAAAAATCTGAAACTTTACACTATTGTTCTTCATTAAATTGTCTGTACGGTGAAATAATAAAAAATTGGGGTTGTCGATATTAAATTAATTTTACAGACCTTGAAACTTAATATTTTCCCGAGATGTGTCCGTTCTTTAGGTTTTTCTCAAATAACTCCATATTTTGACACTTGATTTTAAATATAAAAACACATTCTGAATAGTCACAACCAGGCACGTCGAACTATGTATAGTACATAACTCTACATCTCTCCGTCGCGAAGTTAGACCGAAGGTCATCCAAGGTCAAACTTCAACAAAAACACTTATATCTTGAAAACGGAGAGACGGAAAATTCTCAAATTTTGCAGGGACGTGTGGGAGAACTATATACATTGAATTATTAAATAAAAAAGTGGGGTTGTCGATCTTGTTTCTCCGCCGCACGCAAAAAACAGAGATTTTTGGCCCACTTTTGCACTATGTTTCACTTAAAACTCCGATTTTTCAGAAACTACTTGTCCGATTTTAATTATTTTTGTAAATATATGTAAATTAAAGTCCCTTCTAGCACTATGCAAAAGTTTATCTAGATAAAAATTAGTTTACTATTTTTAATCACTTTTTAAACTTAGTTTGAGCGTATTTCGCTAATAAATGCACAGTTTTTCCAAGTTTTTTCACATTTCCACTTATCCGATTTTCACAGTTTTTTCACTAACTTGTAGGGCTATTAAGCGCGCAACTTTTGACACATTTCACATATTTTTACGATGATTATTTCAAAACTTATGATTTTTTTGTCATAACTTAGCCGTATTTTTGGCCTGGGAGGCCGCGGAAGCGACCGTTCACGACGCGAGCTCAGCCCAGACTGGGTTAGGTTAGGTTAGGTTAGGTTGGGTTGGGTTGGGTTGGGTTGGGTTGGGTTGGGTTGGGTTGGGTTGGGTTGGGTTGGGTTGGGTTGGGTTGGGTTGGGTTGGGTTGGGTTGGGTTGGGTTGGGTTGGGTTGGGTTGGGTTGGGTTGGGTTGGGTTGGGTTGGGTTGGGTTGGGTTGGGTTGGGTTGGGTTGGGTTGGGTTGGGTTGGGTTGGGTTGGGTTGGGTTGGGTTGGGTTGGGTTGGGTTGGGTTGGGTTGGGTTGGGTTGGGTTGGGTTGGGTTGGGTTGGGTTGGGTTGGGTTGGGTTGGGTTGGGTTGGGTTGGGTTGGGTTGGGTTGGGTTGGGTTGGGTTGGGTTGGGTTGGGTTGGGTTGGGTTGGGTTGGGTTGGGTTGGGTTGGGTTGGGTTGGGTTGGGTTGGGTTGGGTTGGGTTGGGTTGGGTTGGGTTGGGTTGGGTTGGGTTGGGTTGGGTTGGGTTGGGTTGGGTTGGGTTGGGTTGGGTTGGGTTGGGTTGGGTTGGGTTGGGTTGGGTTGGGTTGGGTTGGGTTGGGTTGGGTTGGGTTGGGTTGGGTTGGGTTGGGTTGGGTTGGGTTGGGTTGGGTTGGGTTGGGTTGGGTTGGGTTGGGTTGGGTTGGGTTGGGTTGGGTTGGGTTGGGTTGGGTTGGGTTGGGTTGGGTTGGGTTGGGTTGGGTTGGGTTGGGTTGGGTTGGGTTGGGTTGGGTTGGGTTGGGTTGGGTTGGGTTGGGTTGGGTTGGGTTGGGTTGGGTTGGGTTGGGTTGGGTTGGGTTTTTTTTTTTTTTTTTTTTTTTTTTTTTTTATTATTAGTAGTCAAAATACACCACGGACATGGTGCGTCCGTGCCTTTTTCTGCTCTTCAGGGTAAATTGTTGTGATTTGGTCCTTTTTCTTTGTAGGTTGAACTCATTTCAACGGTTGTATTGTCTTTGGTTGTATTGTTGTGTTGTGTTATGTTTTGTCTTGTCCGGTTTGGTTTGTCAGTTTATCGATTGCGTCCCAGTCTCTCTGAGAGATAGCCATTTTTGTATTGTATGTCTTGATGTCTTCTGCGCTTGAATTATTTGCCCTGCTGATAAACCTCGCGATCGCGTCCATGTCGTGCGTGTCGTTATAATATATACACTCCTCTGTGTGTCTTGTTATCGCCACGACAGCATGTGTTATGCTGTCGTGTAGAGGGATTTTGGTGGATTTTGTCTGTATTATAACGACTGATTTATACATCAACCCCTGGGACTCATTTATGGTGAGGATGCGTGAGTTTTGCCCTTTTCCGCATCCTTTCCGGCTGAGATCCGTTTTCTCCGTTTGTGTGTGGACCAGGAACAGGGTGTCGGGTGAGTCCATTGGGACGGATGAGCCGGTGAGTCTTTCTCTTCTCAAGGATCGAGTTTTGGAACGTGCCGTGTAGATCCCGTCATACACTTCGTTAAGGGCGTAAGTCACGTCTTGTGGGCATCTATATGATCTTAAGAGCTCCTGGGTGATGGACGTCACAAGGTTTGGGCCGATATATTTAAGTTTAAATAGGTTTAGCCTGTCGATGTATGGGAGCTGATTGAAGTCCCCGATCAGCGTGAGTTTTTCTGCACCTGTGAGCTTTACCGCCATCACGATTGCCCCGAAATGGTTCATCAAAGCCTCGTCCACTATCAGCCTCTTGGGCCTGTCTTTGGCTTTGATGCCATTTACGAGGAGTGAGGCGATTGTTCTCACTTTGCTGCGTCCTTCCCGCTCGCGTTTGAAGTCTATTTTTCTCCTGAGATCTTGTGCTGCTTCTGTAGTGGTGGTAGCGATCAGGTCGGTGTCGGGGTTGAAGGTGTTTGTAACCCAGGTTGATTTTCCACTGCCTGGGGCTCCGTTGACCCATTCTATTTCTGGTGTGGGATGGTGGGTGAGGTTTATCGGGCTGTCTGAGATCTGGGTGGCTTTTGCCTTGTCCAGGATCTTTTGTTCCAGCGAAACCTCTGTGCATCGAGCTAGTACTAAGATTGGGTCATCGGGTGTAGTTTTGAATCTGGGTGTGTTGTTGTCTTCGTCAGTTCTGGATTCCCTTTCTACAAAGCCGAGTTTCCCGCTGTAGGCCGTCCTGTGGGGGAGTTTTGGTGGTTCTCCCCTCAGGTATTCCGATGTGGAGTTGTCGTAGATGGCGGCCTTTTCTTCCTCGAGTAGCACCTTGAGTAAGCCTTCGTTCCCGAGCTCGAAGGTCTTGCGTATCTTCTCGCAGATCCCAAGGTTTACCTTTGTGCTTTCTCGTAGGATGGTGATGTACTCCAGAAGTGCGTTCTCCATATGCTGCTTTGTGTCGTTTGCTGGAGGCAGGTCGGGTGTTGTGACCTGTCCTTTGTCAGCTCTTGTGATCTTATCCTTCCTGACGAGACGTTCTTTGGGTTTTAACAGGCTAATTATATGTGCTGTTTTGGAGGGTTTGGATGTTGATTCCCTCTTCTTTGATCTCTCTTCTTTGGCTAGTCTCTCCTGTAGACGCATTGCTCCGCTTGTCTCGGTTGTTTTGGCTATTATGGCTTCCTTCCTGTCTTTTAGGAAGGCCAAGTCTTCTCCTCTGTTTTCGTAAACAACCACTCTGTGACTTTTGGAAGCGTTAACGCATCCCAAAAAGTCTTCGACTGTTCCTCTGTCGAATCCGGCTTTCATAGCGTCCACGCTCAGTGTTTTTGGACCGATGTTGTTTGTTTCTTCTGCCGTCAGCGTGCTCAGGTGGACGAGCACTTTGCATGCCTTGGTGAAGGGGGACTCGCCGTTGATGCCTTCGAAGAGTGCGATGGTTTTGTTCTTCAATCGCATTGTTCGAAATTCGCAGTTTCCCAGCGATGTGGTGGGCATGCTGTCGTAGATCGACTTTCTCATTGTGGCCTTGTCTGTGCTGCCTTTTGTGAGAACAGCTAGGCCAGGAGAGATGTAGACCCACTTGTTCGGGCCGACGATGCAGAAGCAGAGTCCCAGCGTCTCTTCGTCGTCGTCCATGAAAAGGGCTACGGGACGAGTCGATAGCCCTGGGACGCCGGGGTGTCCGTTTTGCAGTAGATGTTGAGCGTGTGTTTCCGGGGTGGTTGTTTTGGTAGGGCCAACTTCGGTGATGGACGCAGCAAGGCCAGTTTCCTCCCCGAGCTTCCTTCCTCTTGCAATCTTGCTGCCGTTTCTACGCATTGCGATGCAGAAGATGTCCAGAAGGTAGTCTAGGAAGACAGGCCTCCGCAGGTTGTCCGCCATCACTGTTGCTATGCCTTCCCTCTCCAGTTTAATATTGAGTTGTGTTTCTAGGTTAAGGCGGGCTATGGAGAATCTTGGGCATTCCAGAATGATGTGCCACACTGTTTCTTCGATGTTGGGGTCGCATTCGCAGCCCGGGGAGTCTTTGAGCTTGTGTTTATACAGGTAGCTGGCAGTACCACCGTGTCCCGTCAAGACTTGCACGTGGATTGGGTCCCATCTTACCTTCCTGATTATTTGAAAAGCAATTTCAACATCAGGAAGGAATTCCCTGGTGGTGTTGCCCGTGCTGGAGGTAAGGTATCTATCCTGCCATCTTTTTACAGATTCTTCACGGATTTTGGTCTTGACGTGGGCCACTGGTGTTCTTTTATAGTCATATGGGCGGTCCAGCAGTGCGGCTTCTTTAGCAAGTTCGTCTGCCCTTTCGTTTCCGGCTGTGCCTATATGTGCTCGGAGCCAAACTAGCCTGATGCTTCTTCCTTGTTCCTTCATGCGCTGTATGTACTGCTGTGTCGCTCTTGCTATGGGGTGGGTGGTCCTCGGGTTCCCCAGCAGGTCTAGTGAGGACCTTGAGTCGCTGAGGATGGTAGCCAGGGGGACATTTGTTCGCATAACCTCCTGGCTAGCTTTATATATAGCATAGAGTTCAGCTTGGAATACAGTGCATGCGGGGTGTAGGGTGAACTTTCGGGATTTTGTTTCTGTTCCTCCCTCCCACCAGGAGAATGCAGCTCCTACTCTGTCTCGGATTTTGCTGCCGTCCGTATATATTTCAGGACCGTCTCGCTGGTGGTTGTTGTTGAGGGGTTCCGGTGTTTCTTCTTCTTCTTGACTCCCATATTTTATGGCCTCTTGGGAGGCTGGGTGCTGTAGTTTGTCAAAGTCTATGTTACATTCGAGAGTCGTGTTGAGGGGAAGGTAGTTGGTGATTTTGCCTTTCTTTGTGCGGTGGATTAGGGCCTGCTCTTGTATTCTGATGTCCAGGGGGAGCAGGCCTGACAGAATTAATGCTGACGTGTAGGAGACCGTGCGGTAAGACCTGCAGATCTTTTGGGCGAACCCTCTCTGCAGCGTGTGTAGGTGCTGCTGTATCATGCGCAGTTCGGTGGATTCGCACCACGCACTCGCACCATAGGTGATGATTGGTTCTATTACCGCTGTATAGATGGTCCTTATGATCTCCGAGTTTAGTCCCCAGGTGATTTTCGCCGTGCACGCAAGCCGGTTGTAGATTTGTGTGGCTTTCCTGCACTGTGCCACGACGTGGGACTTAAAGGTCAGATTTCTGTCTATTATCACACCGAGGATTTTTATTTCTTGAACCAACTGGATGCTGGTTTGTGCCATTCTCAGGTTAGGGGGATTATACTTTAGCTTTTTCGTGAGGAGCATCGCGTTGGTCTTGTGCGGTGCAAAGCTAAGTTTGTTCCGTTCTCCCCATGTCATGACAGTTGTTAACGTCTCGTTGGCTTCGTTTTGTAGGGCTTCCATGGTGGTGTTGGCAAAAACGAGTACGACGTCGTCGGCGAAGGCTTGGCAGTACACCCCTTTTTCTGTCAGCCGATGCAGTAGAGAGTCTAAAATTACGTTCCAAAAGGTCGGTCCGCCAGTGGAACCTTGGACGCAACCCTTTGTAGTGCATTTTGTGGAGACTCTCCTGGCGTAGTTGACTAAGATCTTCCTGTCGTTGAGATATGCATCGACTACCTTGAAAAGGTTTCTGGGGCACTCCTTGATGGCGAGTTGTTTCTGGAGTGCCGGCCACCACGCGTTGTCGAAAGCTCCCTCGATGTCCAAAGATACGACGAGGACTGATTTCCTGTCTGTCAGTTTCTGTCGTAGGTGGTCTATGAGGTCGCTTAGGGCGTCTTCTGTACCGCGTTGAGGTGTGAAGCCGTATTGCCGCTTGTTCATTCTGGGGAGGAGATGCCACTGGAGGCGGCCCACTAGAAGCTTTTCCACTATCTTTCCCATCACTGATAGAAGGCCGATTGGTCTGTAGGACTTGGGGTGTGTATAGTCCTCTTTCCCGGGCTTACGGATTATGACCACATGAGCTACCTTCCACTGCTCCGGAAAGTAGCATAGTGACAGGCACTTGTTCGCCATCGCTAGGAAGATGTCTTCGGCGTTGCGGATGGCAGCGGTGCAAATGTCTGCGGTCAGCCCGTCGGGGCCAGGCGCCTTTTTGGGATTTAGTTGCTTCAGCACCGTCTCTAGTTCAGTGACGGTGAATGGTGGGTCGTCCTCAGGTAGGGTGTTGGTGTCGAAATTTTTGATCCAGTTTCTGATTGAGGCGTGGCAGGGTTTGTCTGTTGCCTCTGAGTCGTCAGGGTAAAACGTTCGAGCCAGAAGGTCTGCCGAGTCTTGTGGGGACAGGGTGTGGCCTGTAGTCGGGTTCCTCAGGAGTGTGTCATCTTGGCGACCATCACATCTACGCAGGACTCTGTAGATTTTGTCCCACATGCTTTCCTTCTCCTGGTTTGTGCAGAAATCCTTCCAGCTTTCCGTTTGCGCTTTTTCCGCCTCAATCTTGTACTCCTCCTTGATTTTTACATACTCGTTTATTACATGTGTTTTCCTATTTTTGGCTGCGTTCCTGATTCTCCTCTTGTGCTGGAGTACTTTTTTGCGCATTTGGTCCAATGTTTTTGTCCACCAGGGCGGTAGAGGGTTTTGGGTTTCCGGTCTTAAGTACGGGATGGTATCTTCACAGGTTTTGTGGATTAGGGCCGTAAAGGTGTTTACGGCCACTTCTAGTTCTTCGGGATCCTTTAGTTGTTCTATTATAGCGGGTGTAAAATAATTTTCTTGTAGTAATTTTTTGAAAAGTGTTCCGAATTCCTTCCATTTTGCCTTTCTAGTGTTGTACTTCCGCGTTGTGATGGGCTTAAGACTGGCCAGTGGCCGTCGAAGCTGTAACGCGAAAGTAATGGCGTTGTGGTCGGAGGTGGTGATGTTCCTCTGTACGGTCCACTTTTCAATTTTTCCTAATAGAGAGCGGCTGCATGCTGTCACATCAATGGCGCTTTTGCATACTATCCCCCCTCTTATGGTTTCGAACGTTGGTGTATCCCCGGTGTTAAGTATGTGAAGATCCATTTCGTTTAGGAACGCGCTGTACATTTCACCCCTGGTGTCCTCAGTGATGCTACCCCACCAGGGGCTCCATGCGTTGGTGTCTCCAGCAACTATGATATTTGTGGTCGATTCCGCCAGCTTCCCATAGATATCCTTGATCCTTGCTAGGTATGGCGTTAGGTCTTGGTCGCCCTCCAGGTAAATTGAGATCAATCCTAGTTGCAGGCTGCCCCCTCTCAGTAAGACTGCCGCCTCCGTTTCAGTCACCGTCTGGGGGTCGTTGACTACCTCCAGTCGGTCACTGAACACAATAATTGCAGCCTTAACTGGTTTTGTGCGTCGGAGTGTGCACTGTACTACTTTTGTGCCTGGATATTGCTTTAGTACCCCCGCGCTGCCTACGTACGGCTCCTGCACTAAAGCAATATCGATCTTTCTATCCTTAGCAGCTTGAAGGAGTTCCGCCGTTGCCAGTTTTGATCTTTGCAGATTGGCCTGTATGATGTTGATGTTCCTAGCTTTTGTCTGTGTTTCTGTGTCATTTTGGATGCCTTTAGCAGTACCTAATCTTTGATCTTGCTATGGCATCCCATTTATGTCGCTCGTGGCACTCTGTACTAAAGGCATTGTGGTCCATACTTGTGTCTTTTTTACCTCCTTCTCTACAGTTTATGCAGGTTGGTGGTTTACCCGCTTTCCTCTCCATGCAGTCTCCCCATGTGTGTGGGCCTCCGCAGTGGCTGCAGAGATGGTCTTTTTCTTGGCACGTTGTTCTTGTGTGGCCAAATCCCAAGCACTTTATGCACTGCATGAGAGGAGACTGATCCGCTACAGGTCTTCTTTGTAGCCCTATGTGGAGGTGGCCGGCTTCCAGGACCGCTTTGTGTGCTTCCGGTGAAAGTTCCAAGATCGGGTGACACTCCAGGGGGTTGCGTGCTCGCTTCCTATAACGCACGCGCAGCTTGGCCTCCTTTCCGTGTTCCTTCAGAACATCCTTGTTTTGCGCCAGGACGTGCTCTATAATCTCGGTGTCCGTGTGGTAGGCTAGGACATCGCGGATTATAATGAGCGGGTTTGCTGGCCTGGCGACTTCCACTTTGAGGCCTTGCTGTCCCTTAACTTTCTCCTGCACCAGGCGAAGATCCTCATTTGTGTGGCAGCTCAGCACGACTTTTTGATTACGTGCTTTGCGTACCTTGTCCACCTTGGCGCCGGTCTTTTTGGCGTCGATGGCCGCCACTATCCTTTTGATGATAGTATCGCCGGTGTTTGTCGGATCACTAGACGATACTATAAGGGTGTGGTTTGGCCTCGGTTTGGGCTTCGCCGGTGTGGCCGTTATCCTGGCGTACGTCACCGTGGCTGGTCTCTTGCTGGTCGTGGTTGGTTTCCCACCTTCCGCAGCATCCATTTCTTCCTGAATCGACCTTGCTGGCGTGGTGGGCTTATCCAATTTCTCTTTTATTGACTTGATGTCGTTTGTTACCATTTCGAGCGTCCCCGCTATTGGGAGAAGGTTATCTTTTAGTTCTCTATCTCCCAATAGTGCTGTGGCTTGCGGTGGTGGTGCGGGTTTATCGTGGATGGTTTCGATTAGCTTCCTGATCTCCATCAATTCCTTTGGCGGTTCCAGGACAGGTGGAGGTGGTAGGGGTTTTTCTAGGTGCTCTAGCGCCTTCCCGCTGGTGTCCTGGATCCGTTGGAGTTGCTCACCGGTCTTTTTATTCTCTCTGCGGAATTCATCGAATTGATTTGACAGGGATTTGACTGACTTCTTGAGATCCTTATGTTCTTGCAGAATCTCTTGAAGTCCCTCGTGGCTTTCCTTCTTTGTCTGCGGTTGTAGGAGAAGCTTCTCTATCCCTGCCGTTGCTTTCCCCATAGAGGCTTTTATTTCCTTTATTTCTTGATGTGGCTCCCTTGTTTCGTACCCTAACCATTTCCGAACCTCCTTCGTCTCGGTTAGGGTCGCCGAGATGTTGTTACCTGCTTCTTCTAGATTGCCGGCCAGTTTTTGTATCACACTTATCATGGACTTATTATGGGCCCTCTCTATGTTAACAATCTCCCTGGCGTGTTTCACTCGTTCTGTCTCTAGGTTACACTTGTGCCTGGCTCTGGAGTCCGATAGAGCCAGGACTATTTCGTATAGGGATTGAAGACTGTCAATTGCTGTCTGCTTTAATTCCCTTTTCATGTTTTGAGACAGTTCGAGGGCCTCTTTTCCCGCCAGGAGCAGGTCGTTGGCTTGTTTTGTGGCAAGGTCCATTTCCACTCCAGTCCTTCTCGTAGATGTAATGAGGAGGCTGGTCCTGCGTCCTTTGAATGCATCCGATCCAGGTGACATCGACAGCCTGATGTCGCTGTCAGTATCAGCACTTTGCGGGAGACTGCCATCGGGCGAGGCCTCCGTGCGCCATTCCGATACTCTCTGCAAGGCTGAGTCGACGTTGTTTGGTGAGGAGGTTTCTGTGGGAGGCGTCGAGGGCTGGGAGGACGGAGTCTGTTTTTCGGCTTCCGCCCCTCGGGTTTCACCCGGTAGCTTTGTTGACTCCGTGCCTTTGTTTGAAATTTGCCGCCTCATGACTGCCTCTCTGAGTGACTTCGATGAAGATTCTTTCTTACCTCCTGCTGATACTGTGGTCTTGTTGTCGGCGAATGTTACTTTGGCGTTTTTCTTATTTGGTAGAGACATGTTGTGTGTATATATGTTACCGTTGAGATGAGTATGCTCCTCGCGCGGATGGGCGGGTGCTCTATTTCTCTCCCAGTGCTTTTTCTGAGGATTCTGTTGGAGCCAGATGGTTGGGCTCCTTTCGCTGAGTAAAACGAACCCAAACTCGGTGTGTCTAAGTCTTCCCGTTTAGGAGATAAACCCAGGGGGGGTGAGGTAAAAATTTTAAGGGGGGGGGATGACTTTCGTGGGGCGACTATTGGTGGGGTAGAAAATTTTTGAAGGGTGGGGGGTGGTGGAGGGGTGAGGGTGAAATAAGGGTGGTTGGGAATTTACTGTTAGATGACAGGGGGATGCAGGTGGTAGGTAGAGGAACCCGTGTATAATACGAGCTCCGGTGAGAAAACTGGGGTGGTAGGGGTTGAGGGTGGAGGGGGTTGGTTTGGGGGGGGGGGGTTTAAGGGTTAGGGGGTGTGTGGAAAGGACTTGGAGTCCTGAGTTGAACGAGCCCAAACACAGGGTGTTTGGACTGAGGGATGGGGGTAAACCCTGGGCTTACCTGCACGGTCTGAGACTTGTTGAGGTTCTCTGGTCTGCAGGATTCCTCGGACCGGTGTCGAAGTCCTCGGTCCGGCTTCGGAGTCTTCACGTAGGGTCTTCGAGGTTATATCGTACCGCGTGCTCTCTAACCGCGTGGTCACCACGCGGTTTTTAGAGGTTATAATGTAAACTTCGCGCCTTTGGGATTCCGTCTTCCTTGGACGGATTGTGACAAAAGTGGTGTCTTTGGATTTGTCTTGACGGCGCGAAGCTTTGCACGCTGAGAGTTTTTAGAATGCGATAAAACACTCACAGTTATAGATGGTGGAAGTTGATGCTGTTTTTCTCCGGATCCTGGAGTGCTGGTGGTCTGCAAACGATAATCCTGGTGAATCAGACGTGGGGAAATCAATTAAAACACTCGTTGCGCGTGTGGCTCGATGATTCGATTTTTTACGAATTTTTTATGCGGAGCCTATGTGTATTGTGCGGTTGTTTGGAGTGTACTGGGTTAGGTTAGGTTAGGTTAGGTTAGGTTAGGTTAGGTTAGGTTAGGTTAGGTTAGGTTAGGTTAGGTTAGGTTAGGTTAGGTTAGGTTAGGTTAGGTTAGGTTAGGTTAGGTTAGGTTAGGTTAGGTTAGGTTAGGTTAGGTTAGGTTAGGTTAGGTTAGGTTAGGTTAGGTTAGGTTAGGTTAGGTTAGGTTAGGTTAGGTTAGGTTAGGTTAGGTTAGGTTAGGTTAGGTTAGGTTAGGTTTTTTTTTTTTTTTTTTTTTTTTTTTTAATAAAAGATCCGGTGACCCCCTGGCATAACCAAGGCCATTGTATATTTTATGTTTTTATTTTAATCGAGAGTCTTTTTTTATTTCGGTTAGGTTAGGTTAGGTTAGGTTAGGTTAGGTTAGGTTAGGTTAGGTTAGGTTAGGTTAGGTTAGGTTAGGTTAGGTTAGGTTAGGTTTTTTTTTTTTTTTTTTGGGAGTTGAAGCCCATGACTTTAATTTATGGTTACAAATATCCAGTCTCTTTCTCGACCACAGTCCTCGCTAAGGGATACGGGCGGCCGGGGTCGATCGAGCAGACTTGATGGACTTAATAAAATTTGAGTGACTTATAAATCTTTATATAACTTTTCTATGGACTTCAAAATAAATTTAAGACACAGTTTTTAATATAAGAACATTAATTGAGACGCTCCGTTTACACACACACAGAAAATTCGATTGACACTTATCTTGTTTGTTACTGTATTTTATTACAAACTAATTTCTAACTTAAGATTATTTAGATGTAACGTTATTAATATTATCTATATTTACACTTGTAGATGTATATCTTTTTTTTTTTTTTTTTTTTTTTTTTATTTTTTTTTTTTTTTTTTATTAATGTTTATTTACTATATATATTTTATATTTCGTATATTTATATGTTTTTTTTTTTTTTTTTTTTTTCTTTTTTTTTTTTTTTTTTTTTTTTTTTCCCAATACATATCCTTTGACACTTAGTAACTATTTATAACTTAACTGTACAATACTCTTTAGAACTAGAAGTATAACATTATAATTATACATATTAGTAGAACGTACATTTATACTAAACATATTTATATTTTAAAAGTAAACATATAATAAACATATTTTTGATAACAACATGAGTTGGGATACACTTATCTCTATTTTAACTATTGTGTGTAAACGGTGATTAATAACTTGAATTATAACATATTTACAGTTTTATGCGAATGTTTATGCCAATTGAAGGCGCCTTTGGCTTTATGTAACAACAATTAGAATACATAATATATGTGCATTTATTGCGACTGAAGTTTGGAAATTACACATTAAACAATATTAAAGTTTTAACAAAAATTAAGCATTTTAAAATCAGAAGAGGAAACAAATGTTATGTACCATAATCGATTTTGCTCCTAATTTGACTAGACAGATATAAAATAGTGGGACAATTGGATGAAATAGCAGAGTGCTCGGCATTTATTTTACTATTAGTCTTGGTGTTATATTTAGTACAATTATAGCATTTAGGGGTTTTGTCACTTGAAATGTGTGGGCAGTTTGGAGCTTGATGTGTGGTGTCTGCACAATGCGAACAAGGTCTGCAGTCAGACACACAGTTATTACTGATGTGCCCGAACTGCAGACACTTGTAGCATTGGATGAAGGGAGAGAAATCTCCCACAAAAACTTTTTGGTGATCGACGTTAATACGACCTAAATGAATAGCCTCGCGATAGACAGCGGGTGCAACGATAAATACGGCATTATATAAGTTAGGATTCCTGTTATTATTGCGTTTAAATCTTAATTTGAGATCATCCGGTTGTTTTATTAGGTCGCTTATGCTAGGATTTTGTAAAATAATAATTGAAGTTAAATCCTCAAGAGAAATATCGTTCGACACCCCTTTGAGGATAAACATAGGGCGGAGCTTTTTCGCCGGCACTGCTGTAACTGAGGTGGATTCCTTGAGCTGATTCAAGGTTTCTTGGCACTGTGATTCATTGGCAAACTCTACTCTAACTTTATTGTTAGATATGGCTTTAACTCTAGTGGGAGCGTAATTTTTATTTCTGAAAGAAATACTCTTTTTAAATTTATTTATGGTGTTAGGTTGTTCATCCGATGTTTCTAAGGGGGATATTACTATTGCTGGCTTATATTGTAATTTTAGGGATTTCTCAGGGAGGGTTCTAGAAGATACAGCCTGTGCGCAAGAATAACCGGAGCCAGCTGAAAGTTCCTCCTTTATTTCTACCTTAAACTTGGCCATCTCTTCCTTCATAGCAGAGACAATCTCTTCTCTGAGAGCAGTGTTATCCACAACAGGAGCAGGAGTGGGATCAGAAGCCGGAGGGTCGGGGATTGAATTTATATTTTTGGGCTCTAGTTGTGATTCTAAGAAAATATCTGCAGCTATTCCAATTTCCTCAGCGGCTTCGATAATAAACCGTTTATTGATAGAGGTTACGCTTTTATTTTCATGTACCGCCTGGATGATTTGTCTGGCTAAAGTGTTAATAACACTGCTCATAGAGCGAACGTCTTTTACTGCCGCAGCCTTTACTGGAAGGTCCTTACGCTGCATTTTGTCGGCCTTTTTAGTTTTAGGTTTAAGTTTGGGCTTGGGAAGTGTTTCTGACCCTACATTCTCTGTTTCTCCGTCAGAAGACATTGCTAACATAAGGGATTCAATATCCGGGGAGCTGCATCTGCTGTCAGGTGATTGAGCAGCTCCAGAAACGGGGGTGATGGGATCCTGTCGACTTGTCCCGGCTTCCGAGGAAGCCTGAGACAAAGTCTTTTTCTTTGTACTGGTAGGCGTTTGAAACATTCTTTTATAATCCATTTTTATAATTAAAACAATAAACAATAATTCTACAAAAAGTTAGCGCAGTCTAGAAAGAGAACAGAGGCAGGTAAGTACAGGTAAGTGGGTGGTTTTGAGAGCTATACTCGAAAGACCCTAAAAACGTCAACAATACTACGAGGTAACGCAGGAATTACAAAATTAAATATTAAATAATTAAATAAAATACTAAAATCAGAGAGTAACATCAAAGCCTAACATTAAATACTAAACAAAACGACAAAATATATATTTTTTAATTTTTTCTAAGAAGATATTTAAAATACAAAATTAAAGTTAACAAAAATTATTAAAATTATGTTACAGCTGCTTACATAAACCGTGCACAAATTATATTTGCTCTATTGTATATTTTCCAACAAAAGAAATAGAAGAAAAGAAATAATTAAGTTTTATATTTTAAATATTTATGGTAGTGCGCGAACGTTCATATTTTGCTTAATACAATGCTCCAAGTTAACAGCTGCCGACTTTCTCCAAACAATAGTTCGAGCACTGATTCTACCTACACGCGAATCTGACCCTTATATCTCACATAACAAAGTTCAAATTCGGGCTGGACAACTGGACAACTCAAGGACAACTGGAGTTTATGACACTGTTTTGTATAGAGATGTTTTGTATAGGCTTTTGCTAAGAAAATATTTAAAATTTAAAATTAAAGTTACCAAAAATTATTAAAATTATGAATTATACTACTATTTACTATATTATTAAACCTAAAACAAACACCTATAAATCAATATATCAATAAAATTTACTAATTCTAATATATTTGTACAAAACTAATTTATAAACAATTGAACTTATCTATTTAGTATGGAGATCGATGTTACGTAATTGGTTAGGTTAGGTTAGGTTAGGTTAGGTTAGGTTAGGTTAGGTTAGGTTAGGTTAGGTTAGGTTAGGTTAGGTTAGGTTAGGTTAGGTTAGGTTAGGTTAGGTTAGGTTAGGTTAGGTTAGGTTAGGTTAGGTTAGGTTAGGTTAGGTTAGGTTAGGTTAGGTTAGGTTAGGTTAGGTTAGGTTAGGTTAGGTTAGGTAGGTTAGGTTAGGTTAGGTTAGGTTAGGTTAGGTTAGGTTAGGTTAGGTTAGGTTAGGTTAGGTTAGGTTAGGTTAGGTTAGGTTAGTTAGGTTAGGTTAGGTTAGGTTAGGTTAGGTTAGGTTAGGTTAGGTTAGGTTAGGTTAGGTTAGGTTAGGTTAGGTTAGGTTAGGTTAGGTTAGGTTAGGTTAGGTTAGGTTAGGTTAGGTTAGGTTAGGTTAGGTTAGGTTAGGTTAGGTTAGGTTAGGTTAGGTTAGGTTAGGTTAGGTTAGGTTAGGTTAGGTTAGGTTAGGTTAGGTTAGGTTAGGTTAGTTAGGTTAGGTTAGGTTAGGTTAGGTTAGGTTAGGTTAGGTTAGGTTAGGTTAGGTTAGGTTAGGTTAGGTTAGGTTAGGTTAGGTTAGGTTAGGTTAGGTTAGGTTAGTTAGGTTAGGTTAGGTTAGGTTAGGTTAGGTTAGGTTAGGTTAGGTTAGGTTAGGTTAGGTTAGGTTAGGTTAGGTTAGGTTAGGTTAGGTTAGGTTAGGTTAGGTTAGGTTAGGTTAGGTTAGGTTAGGTTAGGTTAGGTTAGGTTAGGTTAGGTTAGGTTAGGTTAGGTTAGGTTAGGTTAGGTTAGGTTAGGTTAGGTTAGGTTAGGTTAGGTTAGTTAGGTTAGGTTAGGTTAGGTTAGGTTAGGTTAGGTTAGGTTAGGTTAGGTTAGGTTAGGTTAGGTTAGGTTAGGTTAGGTTAGGTTAGGTTAGGTTAGGTTAGGTTAGGTTAGGTTAGGTTAGGTTAGGTTAGGTTAGGTTAGGTTAGGTTAGGTTAGGTTAGGTTAGGTTAGGTTAGGTTAGGTTAGGTTAGGTTAGGTTAGGTTAGGTTAGGTTAGGTTAGGTTAGGTTAGGTTAGGTTAGGTTAGGTTAGGTTAGGTTAGGTTAGGTTAGGTTAGGTTAGGTTAGGTTAGGTTAGGTTAGGTTAGGTTAGGTTAGGTTAGGTTAGGTTAGGTTAGGTTAGGTTAGTTAGGTTAGGTTAGGTTAGGTTAGGTTAGGTTAGGTTAGTTAGGTTAGGTTAGGTTAGGTTAGGTTAGGTTAGGTTAGGTTAGGTTAGGTTAGGTTAGGTAGGTTAGGTTAGGTTAGGTTAGGTTAGGTTAGGTTAGGTTAGGTTAGGTTAGGTTAGGTTAGGTTAGGTTAGGTTAGG